>NC_061891.1:10570000-10586516 GCF_905147765.1 Vanessa atalanta
CTCGTGCATCTGGCGACCACCACGATTGGGTCTTCAGGTGGTGTGAGGAACTTGATGGGGGAGTCTCCTCGCCCGTCTGCCTCGACCAGGCCCACGAAACCACAGGCAGCGCTGTAAGCGGCCATGTACCACCCCGACATCTTCCCTTTGATGATCTGGGATGTGTCGTTGTTGTATATGGCCGCCTCTGCTTCATTGAGCTCCACCTCCAGCAGCTTATCGTTTGATCGCTGGTAGGCCTGCATGATCTTCTTGCAGGTGGCTAAGTGTATGTAGCGAGTCGCCCTCACTATAGCCTGGAACTCTATGAATGCATTCACTGCGTGGTCCCGTGGGTTTGACGCTGGTCTCAGCTTTGGTGGTGAAATTTGTCCCCAGTCAGCCCTTGTCAACCCTGAGCGTGACGTTTTAGGTTTTCCCAGGTCGTCGGACTTAAGGAATTCCCTGATCGCCAGCGCTTTTTGGTCTGTTGAGGTCGACGGCCCGGGGGCAAGTTGGGGCGATTTTGACCCTTTGTTCCTCGGTGAGACCAGATCTCGGATAGTTTTAATCAAAGCCATTTCTCGTACTGGGGAGCACGGCTCTCTGCGGGTGTGTAAAGTTTGGGCAGGCTTCTGCGCTGCCAGCTTCTGCTGTAGTCGCTCGGATCCACTTAGAGGGGACTCCATGGTTGTCGGCTCCGCAGGGGGGAGAGTTGGTGTGGCCTCAGGTTTTAAGAATCCTAGGTCTTCCCCCCTATCTTCGTATATGACAACCTCGTGTATTTTAGAGGCTAACAGGCAGCCGAAGCGGACTGCTACGTCGCCTGTTTCAGAGCCAACTCTCATGGCGTCCACGCTTATCCGCCGTGGGGTGCCATCCCGGGCCCGCCCGCTGAGTTCCGAGAGCTGTTGACATGCCAATGCAAATGAGGTTTCCCTTTCCCATTCGAAAAGTGCGACCACTTTGTTTTGTGATCGCACCAGTCGGCAGGTCAGGGCTCCCGGCATCTGCATGGTAAGCGCTTCGATGGTGGTGCGCTTAATGCTCACTTTTGAAGTGCTCCCTTTGATCAGCAGGGCCAATCCAGGCGACACCGTCACGCGGTCCGAGCTTTCGTGGCGGCAGAAACTGATGCCCATCCTTTCTCTGTCGTCGCTCATGAAGAGGGCCACGCCTTTTACTGTAATCCCTGGAACGCCACATTCTCCTACGTCTTGGATTACTTCCGCAAATGTGGCGTAGTGGGTGGTTTGTATGGGCGCGGTAGGATGGTGTCTCTTCATGAGTATTCCCCGCATGGTGGAGGAGAGAGTTCGAATCCCCCTGCTCAGGGTGGTCTGCGTTGGCGTTTGCGTCGGTTGAGTCTGCTGTGTGGTGTGTATTATTTGTGTTGTACTTGGTTGGTGTGTTCTGTTAGTGTTGGTTGGTGTGTATGTGGTGCTAAGTGGTATGTTGGGATGGTGCTGGGATGAGGGTATTATGGCTGCAGCAGATGGTTGAGCATTTGAGCTGTTTCTTTTAGCGGCCACTTGTACGGCTTTTCTCGCGAATGCGATGAAGGGTGTTCTAAGATCCTCCTTCTCCATGATGACGTGGAGTGAGGACTGGGTGAGGGTGATGTTTGTTCGAGTTTCGAACTCCATCCTATCTTTGCCGAATCTTGGGCATGCCAGGATTAAGTGGAGGATCGTTTCATCGCATTCGGGATCGCAGACACACGAAGGACTGTCTTTTAGTTTGAAACGATGGAGGTACGCCGCGAACCCCCCATGGCCGGTCAGTAACTGGGTGTCGGTGGGTGTTAGTACCGACGTTCTTACCACTTTTTTTGCTATTTTGACGTCGGGTAAGAACGCTCTTGTCACTGAACCGGTTTCTGAGGAGCTGTAGCGCGTCTGCCATGCCTCGATTGTATCTTCGCGTATCCGCCTCCTGACATACGATATTGGAACTTTATCGTAGTCAGGTGCCGTTTTTTTCGTGAGGGCCGCTTTTTTCGCTAGCTCATCCGCTCTTTCGTTGCCCGGTGTTCCTACGTGGGCCCTTAACCAGAAGAACCGCACGCTTCCGCCCTCCTCTCCGATCTGTCGAATGCACTCCTTCATCTCCAGAGCCAATGGATGAGTGACTGAAGGGCTCCGTAGCAGATCAAGAGAGGATCTCGAGTCGCTCAAGATGTTAGCAGAGCGATGTTTCGATTTCCTTACCATCTTGATAGCTCTGAGGAGTGCATACATTTCGGATTGGAAGACAGTGTTGTGCGGCTCTAGGCGGAACGTGGAGTTTCTGGTTTCCCTCCCATGATCCCACCATGTTAGAGCAGCTCCGACCTTCCCCTCTATTTTGCTGCCGTCGGTGAATATTAGGGGGCCGACGATATGGTGTTCTTCAAGGGTTTGTGGGTCCAGATTCTCTAAGCATGCATACTCTGTTGTTATGAGTTGCGATGGATGTGGGTTTTGTAGAGGTCCCACTCTTTGCTCTATTTCACGCCCCGGGGGTATAAGGTCCACGCAGTAGCCTTTCTTGATCTTAAAAAGGGTGGCAGCCTCCTTGACACGGAGGTCGAGGGGGAGTTGGCCTGATAGGATGAGTGCCGATGTCAGAGATACCGTCCTGTGCGCCTTACAGATCTTTTGAGCGAAGCCTCGTTGCAGCGAGTTAAGCTTACTTTTAATCATAAGCTTCTCCGCTGCAGGAGACCAAACGCTTGCTGCGTAAAGAACGATAGGCTCTATCACCGCCACATATATAGTCCTGACTATTTCTCCGTTTAGACCCCAAGTCGCCGCGCACGCGAGTTGTTTATATATGTCCGCTGCCTTTTTACAGGTTGCGGACACATGCGCATTGAAAGTTAGCTTAGAGTCTATGATGAGACCCAGTAATTTGATCTCCGTCACTAGACTAAGCGGAGTACCGCACATATGAATAACCGGGGCATCGTATTTGAGCTTCTTAGTTAGCACCATCGCATTTGTCTTGTGCGGTGCGAAGCACAGCTTGTTCTCGATGCCCCATTCTTGTACGGTAGCTAGGGTGGATTCCGCTGTTGCCTGTAACTGGTTTGTGTGATGGTTGGAGAAAACCAGGACCACGTCATCCGCAAAGGCCTGACAATAAATCCCCTTAGTTGCCATTTCGTGAAGTAGCGAGTCCAGGATGAGGTTCCAGAAGGTCGGTCCACCAATTGAGCCCTGGACGCATCCCTTCGTGGTTCCTTTCTCGCTGGTCGCTCTGGCATAGTTCACTATGACTCTCCGGTCTTGGAGGTATGATGCCACTAAGGCGTATAAGTTCCTCGGGCAATGTTTGTGAACCAACTGCTTTTTAAGGGCTGGCCACCATGCGTTATCGAAGGCGCCCTCTATGTCAAGCGATACCAGAAGTACTATTTTTTTGGATCTTATTTCCTTCTGGATATGCCCAACCAAATCGTAGAGAGCGTCTTCCGTTCCACGCTGTGGCATGAATCCGTACTGGCTGGGATGCAGGGTCGGGAGAAGATGGTATTGAAGCCTACCCACTAAGAGTTTCTCTACTATCTTGCCGAGGATTGATAGAAGTCCTATCGGCCTATAGGATTTCGGGTGGGTGTAGTCCTCTTTGGCTGGTTTTCGGAGGATGCACACGTGGGCGACCTTCCACTGATTGGGGAAGTACGATAGCGACAAGCATTTGTTTGCCAACGCCAAAAATACCTCCCTGTCACAGTTTATAGCCGCAGTGCATATGTCGGACGTCAGTCCATCCGGGCCTGGAGCTTTCTTCGGATTTAGGTTCAAAAGAACCATTTCCAGTTCCGCGGCGGTGAAAGGTGGATCGTTGTCCGACAGATCTTGAATTTCCTCCGGTGTTTTGTCCTCAGCGATCGCTCTTATTGATCGCTGTTTGTCATTTTCAGTTTCTACAGAGTCGTCGGGGTAAAACGTGCGCGCTAGTAATTCAGCTGACTTTTCTGGTGGTAGTGTTTCTCCAGCTGAATCTCTTAGGAGTAGGTCTTCGCTCCTTTTCGACGTTTTCCTTATTACCCTGTATACACCGTCCCAGACACTTTCACGGTTCTGGGTCGAACAAAACTCTTTCCAGCTTTGAGTGACAGCTTCGATCTCTCGCCCTTTGTAGTTTTCCCTTGCCTGTACGTACTCTTGGATCACGAGATGCCTTCGGCAGGGTGCAGCATTCCGGATTCGGCGTTTTTTCCTAAGCACATCCTTTCTTAGGTCTTCTAGGATGGCGGACCACCATGGTGGCCTAGGATCGCCTTTCCACGCCTTCATTTTGGGGATCGTGCTTTCGCAGGATTCATGGATAATTGATGTGTAGGTGTTAAACATCTCCTCCAGCTCCTCGGATGTTGTGAGGGCTGAGACGCGTTCCAGCGTTATTCCACTGTCGACGAGCTTTATCCTGAAGTTGGTGGAGAAGTCAGACCACTTCGCTTTCCTGGTGTTGTATTTGCGCGTAGAGATGGGCTTCAAGGGTTCTAGAGCCCTCTCTAGGCGCAAGCTGAAGGTGATAGCGTTGTGGTCAGATGTTATGAGACTCCTATCCACTCTCCAGCCTTCCACTCTGCCCAACAGTGATTCGCTGGTCAACGTCACGTCCACGCAGCTGGCGTACAACTTATCCCCTCGATAAGTTTCGAAGGTCGGCACGCTGCCGGTGTTTAAGATGTGGAGGTCCATTTCGGTAATGAAGGCGTGGTATTCTGCTCCGCGAGTGTCCTCGGAGTTGCTGCCCCACCAGTGGCTCCAGGCATTCACGTCTCCTGCCACCAGCAAGTTGTTGGTTGGAACCTTGTGTATGGCTGCCCTTATCTGATGTAGGTAGGGGAGTAGGTCTTGGTCTCCCTCGAAGTACACGGACAGCAGGCATAGCCTCAACTGACCCGCTCGCAGGAAGACAGCTGCAACGTTCTCGGTGACAATCTGGGGGTCGTGGATGACTTCCAGCCTATCACCGAAGACGACAATGGCTGCCTTCACTGGTTTTTGACGGCTCAGGGTGCACTGGATGACTTGTGTGCCGGGGTGTTGCTTCATCACGCCTGTCCTTCCTACGTAGGGTTCTTGGACAAGTGCGACTGTTATTCCCTTATCTCGAGCCGTCTGGAGCAGCTCAGCCGTGGCCAGCCTTGAGCGCTGCAGGTTTGCCTGTATAAATGAAAGCCTGCCCGCCCTGCCGTCCGCGCACTGAGGTGAGACCGGTGTAGGGGGTAGGAGGGAGCCCTTAGCAATATTGGATCCGGGATCTCGCTATGTGGTCCCATTTCTGTCTTTCCTGGCACTCTTCGCTGTAAGCCGTGTGTGCCAGGTCTGAGGCGTCCCTTTTGGCACGGACGCAGTTCGCGCAACGTGGTGCTTCGGCTTTTGCCCTGACTGGACAGTCCTTTCCTTCGTGGTCGCCGCTGCAGAAGCCACATGTTTCTGTTGTGGCCTTGCAGAGATGTCGGGTGTGCCCGTAACCCAGGCACTTGGCGCATTGGATAAGGGGAGACTGATCCTCTACAGAGCATCTGCCGAAGCCCACGTAGATTTTGGACGTCTGCGTGAACCGCCGCCATACTTCCGGGGACACCTCCAGGACTGGGTGACATTCATGGGGGTTTCGGGCACGCTTCCTGTAGCGTACCCTCATCTTGAGGTCTGCTTCACCAACGCCTTGCAGGAGGTGTTTATTCTGCGATTTTGTGTAGTCTATTATCTCTTCGTTGGTGAAGCAGGCCAAGACTCCCCGCACACAGACGAGTGGGTTCCGATTTGCCGGCTCCTTAATATTTAGGTCCTTGTTGGCTTGGACCCGGCTCCTTACTAGGTTTAAGTCCTCTTTTGATGCGCACCTGAGGACCACTTTCTGGTCCCTGGCTTTTCGGACCCTGTCCACTCTCGCCCCGGTGTTTTTCAGATCCAGGGCGGTTCTGATTTTGGTGATCACCGCTTCACTGGTCTCTTCCGGATTTTTCGAAGAGATAATCAGCGTGTGATTGGGGGGTTGAGCGGGCTTTGGTGGTTTGGCAGCCGCTTGAGCGAAAGTGAGCGGGCCGGTTGTCGGCTTTTCGCTCAACTCTGTAACCCCCTTTTTGATGGTGGCCAGGGTCTGCTTCACCTCCTGTACCGCCAGTTCAGTCTCTAAGGACGGTCTCGGAGGCGAAGCGGACTTGGGTTTGATTTCTTTTAGGGTGCGCAGGTCTGAGGACATTGTTGTCAGTGTTTTTTTTAAATCCTGTAAGTGGGGAGTCGGGTCTTGCGGTGGAGTGTGTGGCTTTTTATTTTCAATTTGGGATTGTATTTCTGTTAGTTTTTCTTGTATTATGGTCATGTGTTCCTTGAAGCTGCTGTCGACCTCAGGGGGGGATGGGGGGACGGCTATTTGTGGCGTAGACGGTAGGTCTGCGACAAGGCATTTGGTCTTCTCCGCCTCCTGTCGCAGGACATCAAGCTGGTTACTTAGGGAACCAATGCATCGTTGGATCCCTATGATGCCGGCCTCCATCTTCTCCCATCTCTTATCGTCCTTTGTGTTGGTGGTGATGGGAGTTTGGGTCATTAGTCGTCCCTCCATCCTTCCCTGCACCTCTCGGATCGTTTTGATGTTGGCGAAAGGCTCTGCGGTCTCGTAGCCTAGCCAGCTTCGGACCGCCTGAGTTTCCTTTAAGACTTCTTTAATGGCCTTCCTAGCCTCTAGTAATTCTTCCGCCACTGATGCTGCTTCGGCCTGGAACAGTTTGATTTGTTTGTTATGCGCCCTCTCGGCCTGCACCAGTTCTCTAGCGTGCCGGGAGCGCTCCTGTTCCAGGTTATTTTTGTGGCGGTTTCTAGAGTCCGAGAGGGAGAGTACGGTCTCATACAGCCCCTGCAGGCAATCGTGGACAGTTATTTTTGCCTCCTTTTTCATCGTGGTAGCAATTTCCAACGCCTCCTTGCCCTTTCGCAGGAATTCATTTGCTGCTCCCGTAACCATGTCCATTTCGACTCCGGTACCTCTCCTGGGAGTTGTGTATAGGAGACTTACTCTCCTTTTGTAAGAGGCACCCGAACCGACTGAGGAAGTCTCCATATCCTCGCCAATATCTGACTCTGCCTGCTGTAACCGGTCCTCTAGGTGGTGTGTGAGGACAATTTCTGCCACGTTTGAATGTGATGGTTGTGGCTGGTCGGAGGTTGGTCGCGATGGCTGCGAGGATGGTTTTTTAGCTCTTGTGAGGACCTTTTGCCTAAGGGTCCTTTTTTCGGGGGCAGCTTCCGCTGTTTTGCGTTGGTTGACAATGTCGGATTTGGATGACATTTTTTTTTTTTTTTTAAAACACAATATATATACTATAATATACTATCTTAACAACTTATATGCTACTTATATGCCTATGTTGCTATTACGTGTGTTTATTTATTTGTTGTTATTATTTTTATTTATTATTATAATAATTATTATTATTTTTTTTTTTTTTTATTTTTATTTATTTATTTATTTTTTTTTTTTTTTTTTTTAAGTCAGTACGGGCTCACCTTTTCTTGATGTTGTTTTGAGATGACCCGCTGAGTACGCCGAAAATCGCCGTGCGTGGTTGTTCGCGTGACTTGCGCGTGATTCAAACCGGAAAACCGTTGGGGCCAGATGATAGGGCACGTCTTTCTGGTTCTAACGAGCCCAAGCTCGGTATGCCTAGGAAGCTCCGTTCCCGAGTTATGGCTCGCGGGGGTGAGGTATTCCAACCTTGGAAGGGGGGGGGGGAGGGGGGGGGAGATCTCGTGTGTCACACGAATAAAGGATAAAAAAAAAAAAAAAAGTTTTTTTTTTTTTTTTTTAGAGGGGTTGGGTTGGTGTGGTTGGGGTGGTTTGTTGGGGGTGGAAAATAGGGGTTAAAGGTAATTGGGGATAAGGGTTAAGGGTTTTCCCTTGCAGGCTTCCCTGCGGTGTTTACCCTTGGGAACTGTGACTTAAGGACACAGTGGGGGTGGATTTTTGGGGGTTGGGGTTGTGGGGGGTAGTTTTTTTTTTTTTTTTATAAAGGATATCTTTGGAAAGGGCTCCTCACGCCGGTTCAAATGAGTCCTCGCAAGGGGGGATAGGGTGCTGGGAAGGTTGGATTCTTCTGGTCCTCACCTGTCGGCCTGTTCTGATGGTGGTTGGAAGCTGCTCCTCCGATGGGGCGAAGTCTTTGCACTGTCTCGGGTCTGCAGCGGCGTCCTACGCGGTGTCGGCGCTTGAGCACGTGTGCCGCGTGTTATAGGTTATGAGTGCAGACCGCGTGGTTTTAAGGTTATATTTCTAATATTTATAACCTTAATATCTTCGCCAGATGTTACCCGATCTTCTCGTGGAGGGTGTCGTTGGAAAGGTCTTATTCTCCTCTGCTTGGCTGTGATTTTACAGCTATCTTTGGCACTCCTCCTGGGAGCAGCTAAGGGCGAACTTTGGTGTCCTGTGTCTCGGGAATCCTTGGTCCTAGGATGCTGCCAACGATAATCCTCGCGAATCAGACACTTGTTATTCACGCGAACACTTTTTTATTGCGATCGGCTCGGAATTCTATTTTTTACGAATTTTTTTCGCGGAGCCGATGTGTTTTTCTTAGATGTTAGGCGTGGTTGGTTAGGTTAGGTTAGGTTAGGTTAGGTTAGGTTAGGTTAGGTTAGGTTAGGTTAGGTTAGGTTAGGTTAGGTTAGGTTAGGTTAGGTTAGGTTAGGTTAGGTTAGGTTAGGTTAGGTTAGGTTAGGTTAGGTTAGGTTAGGTTAGGTTAGGTTAGGTTAGGTTAGGTTAGGTTAGGTTAGGTTAGGTTAGGTTAGGTTAGGTTCGAAGTACATTTTTCAAAATTTTTTCTCCATTTCTTGTCGTAAAAATCTGAAAAAAATACCTCACTCAGTTCTCACTATTAAAATTATAATTCCACTTTTAACTTACTTATATCTCCCGTTTTTGTCTGTTTTTAAGCTATTTTTAAGTTTTTCGTTTATATCTTTTTTATTATTGTTTCGATCTTTTTTCCGTGTTCGGCGCGATTGTGGGGCCCTCTGCTCTGCATCCGTTGACATTTCAATCTCCCGGATCGGCCTATCCGTTCGAGAGTTATCGGTCGAAAACCGAAAAATTTCTCACTTTTTTTCATTATATTTTTCTGTTTTTTATTTTTAATTCGTTCATTTGTAATCTTATCTTGTTTTGCTCTTTGGCGCATTTGTAGGGCCCTCTGCCCTGCATCCATCGAGACATCTCACTCCCGGATCGGCGTCTCCGTTCCGGAGCTATTAATTTTTACAAACAGAATCTGTATCGATTATTCGCTATAAGAATCGGATCGCTCTTGAAAGTCTTCTTAAGCGATCCGAAACTCTAAATATTCGAAGTACATTTTTCAAAATTTTTTCTCCATTTCTTGTCGTAAAAATCTGAAAAAAATACCTCACTCAGTTCTCACTATTAAAATTATAATTCCACTTTTAACTTACTTATATCTCCCGTTTTTGTCTGTTTTTAAGCTATTTTTAAGTTTTTCGTTTATATCTTTTTTATTATTGTTTCGATCTTTTTTCCGTGTTCGGCGCGATTGTGGGGCCCTCTGCTCTGCATCCGTTGACATTTCAATCTCCCGGATCGGCCTATCCGTTCGAGAGTTATCGGTCGAAAACCGAAAAATTTCTCACTTTTTTTCATTATATTTTTCTGTTTTTTATTTTTAATTCGTTCATTTGTAATCTTATCTTGTTTTGCTCTTTGGCGCATTTGTAGGGCCCTCTGCCCTGCATCCATCGAGACATCTCACTCCCGGATCGGCGTCTCCGTTCCGGAGCTATTAATTTTTACAAACAGAATCTGTATCGATTATTCGCTATAAGAATCGGATCGCTCTTGAAAGTCTTCTTAAGCGATCCGAAACTCTAAATATTCGAAGTACATTTTTCAAAATTTTTTCTCCATTTCTTGTCGTAAAAATCTGAAAAAAATACCTCACTCAGTTCTCACTATTAAAATTATAATTCCACTTTTAACTTACTTATATCTCCCGTTTTTGTCTGTTTTTAAGCTATTTTTAAGTTTTTCGTTTATATCTTTTTTATTATTGTTTCGATCTTTTTTCCGTGTTCGGCGCGATTGTGGGGCCCTCTGCTCTGCATCCGTTGACATTTCAATCTCCCGGATCGGCCTATCCGTTCGAGAGTTATCGGTCGAAAACCGAAAAATTTCTCACTTTTTTTCATTATATTTTTCTGTTTTTTATTTTTAATTCGTTCATTTGTAATCTTATCTTGTTTTGCTCTTTGGCGCATTTGTAGGGCCCTCTGCCCTGCATCCATCGAGACATCTCACTCCCGGATCGGCGTCTCCGTTCCGGAGCTATTAATTTTTACAAACAGAATCTGTATCGATTATTCGCTATAAGAATCGGATCGCTCTTGAAAGTCTTCTTAAGCGATCCGAAACTCTAAATATTCGAAGTACATTTTTCAAAATTTTTTCTCCATTTCTTGTCGTAAAAATCTGAAAAAAATACCTCACTCAGTTCTCACTATTAAAATTATAATTCCACTTTTAACTTACTTATATCTCCCGTTTTTGTCTGTTTTTAAGCTATTTTTAAGTTTTTCGTTTATATCTTTTTTATTATTGTTTCGATCTTTTTTCCGTGTTCGGCGCGATTGTGGGGCCCTCTGCTCTGCATCCGTTGACATTTCAATCTCCCGGATCGGCCTATCCGTTCGAGAGTTATCGGTCGAAAACCGAAAAATTTCTCACTTTTTTTCATTATATTTTTCTGTTTTTTATTTTTAATTCGTTCATTTGTAATCTTATCTTGTTTTGCTCTTTGGCGCATTTGTAGGGCCCTCTGCCCTGCATCCATCGAGACATCTCACTCCCGGATCGGCGTCTCCGTTCCGGAGCTATTAATTTTTACAAACAGAATCTGTATCGATTATTCGCTATAAGAATCGGATCGCTCTTGAAAGTCTTCTTAAGCGATCCGAAACTCTAAATATTCGAAGTACATTTTTCAAAATTTTTTCTCCATTTCTTGTCGTAAAAATCTGAAAAAAATACCTCACTCAGTTCTCACTATTAAAATTATAATTCCACTTTTAACTTACTTATATCTCCCGTTTTTGTCTGTTTTTAAGCTATTTTTAAGTTTTTCGTTTATATCTTTTTTATTATTGTTTCGATCTTTTTTCCGTGTTCGGCGCGATTGTGGGGCCCTCTGCTCTGCATCCGTTGACATTTCAATCTCCCGGATCGGCCTATCCGTTCGAGAGTTATCGGTCGAAAACCGAAAAATTTCTCACTTTTTTTCATTATATTTTTCTGTTTTTTATTTTTAATTCGTTCATTTGTAATCTTATCTTGTTTTGCTCTTTGGCGCATTTGTAGGGCCCTCTGCCCTGCATCCATCGAGACATCTCACTCCCGGATCGGCGTCTCCGTTCCGGAGCTATTAATTTTTACAAACAGAATCTGTATCGATTATTCGCTATAAGAATCGGATCGCTCTTGAAAGTCTTCTTAAGCGATCCGAAACTCTAAATATTCGAAGTACATTTTTCAAAATTTTTTCTCCATTTCTTGTCGTAAAAATCTGAAAAAAATACCTCACTCAGTTCTCACTATTAAAATTATAATTCCACTTTTAACTTACTTATATCTCCCGTTTTTGTCTGTTTTTAAGCTATTTTTAAGTTTTTCGTTTATATCTTTTTTATTATTGTTTCGATCTTTTTTCCGTGTTCGGCGCGATTGTGGGGCCCTCTGCTCTGCATCCGTTGACATTTCAATCTCCCGGATCGGCCTATCCGTTCGAGAGTTATCGGTCGAAAACCGAAAAATTTCTCACTTTTTTTCATTATATTTTTCTGTTTTTTATTTTTAATTCGTTCATTTGTAATCTTATCTTGTTTTGCTCTTTGGCGCATTTGTAGGGCCCTCTGCCCTGCATCCATCGAGACATCTCACTCCCGGATCGGCGTCTCCGTTCCGGAGCTATTAATTTTTACAAACAGAATCTGTATCGATTATTCGCTATAAGAATCGGATCGCTCTTGAAAGTCTTCTTAAGCGATCCGAAACTCTAAATATTCGAAGTACATTTTTCAAAATTTTTTCTCCATTTCTTGTCGTAAAAATCTGAAAAAAATACCTCACTCAGTTCTCACTATTAAAATTATAATTCCACTTTTAACTTACTTATATCTCCCGTTTTTGTCTGTTTTTAAGCTATTTTTAAGTTTTTCGTTTATATCTTTTTTATTATTGTTTCGATCTTTTTTCCGTGTTCGGCGCGATTGTGGGGCCCTCTGCTCTGCATCCGTTGACATTTCAATCTCCCGGATCGGCCTATCCGTTCGAGAGTTATCGGTCGAAAACCGAAAAATTTCTCACTTTTTTTCATTATATTTTTCTGTTTTTTATTTTTAATTCGTTCATTTGTAATCTTATCTTGTTTTGCTCTTTGGCGCATTTGTAGGGCCCTCTGCCCTGCATCCATCGAGACATCTCACTCCCGGATCGGCGTCTCCGTTCCGGAGCTATTAATTTTTACAAACAGAATCTGTATCGATTATTCGCTATAAGAATCGGATCGCTCTTGAAAGTCTTCTTAAGCGATCCGAAACTCTAAATATTCGAAGTACATTTTTCAAAATTTTTTCTCCATTTCTTGTCGTAAAAATCTGAAAAAAATACCTCACTCAGTTCTCACTATTAAAATTATAATTCCACTTTTAACTTACTTATATCTCCCGTTTTTGTCTGTTTTTAAGCTATTTTTAAGTTTTTCGTTTATATCTTTTTTATTATTGTTTCGATCTTTTTTCCGTGTTCGGCGCGATTGTGGGGCCCTCTGCTCTGCATCCGTTGACATTTCAATCTCCCGGATCGGCCTATCCGTTCGAGAGTTATCGGTCGAAAACCGAAAAATTTCTCACTTTTTTTCATTATATTTTTCTGTTTTTTATTTTTAATTCGTTCATTTGTAATCTTATCTTGTTTTGCTCTTTGGCGCATTTGTAGGGCCCTCTGCCCTGCATCCATCGAGACATCTCACTCCCGGATCGGCGTCTCCGTTCCGGAGCTATTAATTTTTACAAACAGAATCTGTATCGATTATTCGCTATAAGAATCGGATCGCTCTTGAAAGTCTTCTTAAGCGATCCGAAACTCTAAATATTCGAAGTACATTTTTCAGATTTTTTCTCCATTTCTTGTCGTAAAAATCTGAAAAAAATACCTCACTCAGTTCTCACTATTAAAATTATAATTCCACTTTTAACTTACTTATATCTCCCGTTTTTGTCTGTTTTTAAGCTATTTTTAAGTTTTTCGTTTATATCTTTTTTATTATTGTTTCGATCTTTTTTCCGTGTTCGGCGCGATTGTGGGGCCCTCTGCTCTGCATCCGTTGACATTTCAATCTCCCGGATCGGCCTATCCGTTCGAGAGTTATCGGTCGAAAACCGAAAAATTTCTCACTTTTTTTCATTATATTTTTCTGTTTTTTATTTTAATTCGTTCATTTGTAATCTTATCTTGTTTTGCTCTTTGGCGCATTTGTAGGGCCCTCTGCCCTGCATCCATCGAGACATCTCACTCCCGGATCGGCGTCTCCGTTCCGGAGCTATTTATTTTTACAAACAGAATCTGTATCGATTATTCGCTATAAGAATCGGATCGCTCTTGAAAGTCTTCTTAAGCGATCCGAAACTCTAAATATTCGAAGTACATTTTTCAAAATTTTTTCTCCATTTCTTGTCGTAAAAATCTGAAAAAAATACCTCACTCAGTTCTCACTATTAAAATTATAATTCCACTTTTAACTTACTTATATCTCCCGTTTTTGTCTGTTTTTAAGCTATTTTTAAGTTTTTCGTTTATATCTTTTTTATTATTGTTTCGATCTTTTTTCCGTGTTCGGCGCGATTGTGGGGCCCTCTGCTCTGCATCCGTTGACATTTCAATCTCCCGGATCGGCCTATCCGTTCGAGAGTTATCGGTCGAAAACCGAAAAATTTCTCACTTTTTTTCATTATATTTTTCTGTTTTTTATTTTTAATTCGTTCATTTGTAATCTTATCTTGTTTTGCTCTTTGGCGCATTTGTAGGGCCCTCTGCCCTGCATCCATCGAGACATCTCACTCCCGGATCGGCGTCTCCGTTCCGGAGCTATTAATTTTTACAAACAGAATCTGTATCGATTATTCGCTATAAGAATCGGATCGCTCTTGAAAGTCTTCTTAAGCGATCCGAAACTCTAAATATTCGAAGTACATTTTTCAAAATTTTTTCTCCATTTCTTGTCGTAAAAATCTGAAAAAAATACCTCACTCAGTTCTCACTATTAAAATTATAATTCCACTTTTAACTTACTTATATCTCCCGTTTTTGTCTGTTTTTAAGCTATTTTTAAGTTTTTCGTTTATATCTTTTTTATTATTGTTTCGATCTTTTTTCCGTGTTCGGCGCGATTGTGGGGCCCTCTGCTCTGCATCCGTTGACATTTCAATCTCCCGGATCGGCCTATCCGTTCGAGAGTTATCGGTCGAAAACCGAAAAATTTCTCACTTTTTTTCATTATATTTTTCTGTTTTTTATTTTTAATTCGTTCATTTGTAATCTTATCTTGTTTTGCTCTTTGGCGCTTTTGTAGGGCCCTCTGCCCTGCATCCATCGAGACATCTCACTCCCGGATCGGCGTCTCCGTTCCGGAGCTATTAATTTTTACAAACAGAATCTGTATCGATTATTCGCTATAAGAATCGGATCGCTCTTGAAAGTCTTCTTAAGCGATCCGAAACTCTAAATATTCGAAGTACATTTTTCAAAATTTTTTCTCCATTTCTTGTCGTAAAAATCTGAAAAAAATACCTCACTCAGTTCTCACTATTAAAATTATAATTCCACTTTTAACTTACTTATATCTCCCGTTTTTGTCTGTTTTTAAGCTATTTTTAAGTTTTTCGTTTATATCTTTTTTATTATTGTTTCGATCTTTTTTTCCGTGTTCGGCGCGATTGTGGGGCCCTCTGCTCTGCATCCGTTGACATTTCAATCTCCCGGATCGGCCTATCCGTTCGAGAGTTATCGGTCGAAAACCGAAAAATTTCTCACTTTTTTTCATTATATTTTTCTGTTTTTTATTTTTAATTCGTTCATTTGTAATCTTATCTTGTTTTGCTCTTTGGCGCTTTTGTAGGGCCCTCTGCCCTGCATCCATCGAGACATCTCACTCCCGGATCGGCGTCTCCGTTCCGGAGCTATTAATTTTTACAAACAGAATCTGTATCGATTATTCGCTATAAGAATCGGATCGCTCTTGAAAGTCTTCTTAAGCGATCCGAAACTCTAAATATTCGAAGTACATTTTTCAAAATTTTTTCTCCATTTCTTGTCGTAAAAATCTGAAAAAAATACCTCACTCAGTTCTCACTATTAAAATTATAATTCCACTTTTAACTTACTTATATCTCCCGTTTTTGTCTGTTTTTAAGCTATTTTTAAGTTTTTCGTTTATATCTTTTTTATTATTGTTTCGATCTTTTTTCCGTGTTCGGCGCGATTGTGGGGCCCTCTGCTCTGCATCCGTTGACATTTCAATCTCCCGGATCGGCCTATCCGTTCGAGAGTTATCGGTCGAAAACCGAAAAATTTCTCACTTTTTTTCATTATATTTTTCTGTTTTTTATTTTTAATTCGTTCATTTGTAATCTTATCTTGTTTTGCTCTTTGGCGCATTTGTAGGGCCCTCTGCCCTGCATCCATCGAGACATCTCACTCCCGGATCGGCGTCTCCGTTCCGGAGCTATTAATTTTTACAAACAGAATCTGTATCGATTATTCGCTATAAGAATCGGATCGCTCTTGAAAGTCTTCTTAAGCGATCCGAAACTCTAAATATTCGAAGTACATTTTTCAAAATTTTTTCTCCATTTCTTGTCGTAAAAATCTGAAAAAAATACCTCACTCAGTTCTCACTATTAAAATTATAATTCCACTTTTAACTTACTTATATCTCCCGTTTTTGTCTGTTTTTAAGCTATTTTTAAGTTTTTCGTTTATATCTTTTTTATTATTGTTTCGATCTTTTTTCCGTGTTCGGCGCGATTGTGGGGCCCTCTGCTCTGCATCCGTTGACATTTCAATCTCCCGGATCGGCCTATCCGTTCGAGAGTTATCGGTCGAAAACCGAAAAATTTCTCACTTTTTTTCATTATATTTTTCTGTTTTTTATTTTTAATTCGTTCATTTGTAATCTTATCTTGTTTTGCTCTTTGGCGCATTTGTAGGGCCCTCTGCCCTGCATCCATCGAGACATCTCACTCCCGGATCGGCGTCTCCGTTCCGGAGCTATTAATTTTTACAAACAGAATCTGTATCGATTATTCGCTATAAGAATCGGATCGCTCTTGAAAGTCTTCTTAAGCGATCCGAAACTCTAAATATTCGAAGTACATTTTTCAAAATTTTTTCTCCATTTCTTGTCGTAAAAATCTGAAAAAAATACCTCACTCAGTTCTCACTATTAAAATTATAATTCCACTTTTAACTTACTTAT